>NW_027172520.1:0-940 GCF_018151085.1 Drosophila tropicalis
CATTGCTGGAATGAGCTCCATGACCTGAGCTTTCATCACTATTTACTGTAGCTGACGTACTGCTAGCATTTGTGCTGGTAGGGTCTTCTTTTAGAGAGTGCGTCTGCTACCACATTTGAGATACACCCGGTTTATATTTCAACTCGTGGAAGGGAGAGGCTCCTTTCAGGTAACTTTTCCATTTCTTCAGCTTTGTGTTGTTATTTTTCGGGCTGAGAGCATAAGTGAGAGTTTGGTGGTCAGTGTAAATGATCACCTTGATTTGCCGCCGTATACATACGTCCTTAACTTATCCAACGCCCATACTATTGCTAGCATTTCTCTCTTTCATTTGTAGCATAATTTTCTTTCGGCCTTGATAACGCACGGGAAAGAAATGTAATGGGTCTACCGTTCTGTCTTCTACTGTTCTTCTGTTCTTTGACAACGTGAGAGTTGTTGATATATAGTAGATTTTTTCCTACACTTCAATGATGGCGTTTAATTTTCTTAGTGTGTCATTGCCTAGAATCCCATGGAACGGATTCAAATTAGGTAATAAGAAGAAAGTTATAGGTTTGTTGGGTTCGCTTTCGAATAAATCCAAATGGATATGGCGGGAGATTAGAATAAGACCACTTACGGTGTTCGCGTAAAACTTGTGTTCATTCGTTTTGACGTTTTTGGCTATTTCCCTTGGTTGGACATACCTTTTGTTGGAGCCGGTATCTATTAAGAAATTGTATGCAGTTCCGTCTTTGTCCCGACAACAAAGTACGGCAAATAGGAATACTTTTAACCTAAAAATTAACGGTGTCCTCAATTTGTGGCTGTTGAGGCTCCTGTGATTGTGATTTGGTTTCCTCTTCATTCTGCGGGACTAACTCTGAGTTGTCCCCTTGTAAGGTAAAATATTCCTCCTGCTGTTGATATTCACGAACCTCAGAATATGGGACTAATT
>NW_027172521.1:0-323 GCF_018151085.1 Drosophila tropicalis
CCAAGTATATCAAACGATCTTTTGTTTCTGAATTTCATCGGCTGAATCCTCCTCAATTCGTTCTGTATCCAGGTTATCTCATAGGCCGAAAAAGGTTGATACGGACTAAAGTTTGATAATTCTTAACGACTTCTTTTTAGAACGGATATGGCCATTTGATATTTTTCTAATTCGAAGACGTGAATGATTTAAACGGTCCGTTCTGGCGCGCGGCTAACCCGGTTTCCCCCATGACCACTCTTGACTTAGTATGATCTAGTATGGTTGTGTGACCCCAACAAAGTGGTAACATGAGCAATCTGTCGGAAGAGGATGTTTATCAA
>NW_027172522.1:0-15619 GCF_018151085.1 Drosophila tropicalis
TTCCATTGCTGGAATGAGTTCATGATCTGAGCTTTCATCACTATTTACCGTAGCTACAGGACGTCCTGTAGCATTTATGCTGGTAGGGTTTCTAGAGAGTGTCTGCTACCACATTTGAGATACCCGGTTTATATTTCAACTCGTAGTTATATTCTTCTAGGTAACTTTTCCATTTCTTCAGCTTTGTGTTGTTATTTTTCGGCTGAGAGCATAAGTGAGAGTTTGGTGGTCAGTGTAAATGATCACCTTGGATTTGCCGTATACATACATCCTTAACTTATCCAATGCCCATATACTATTGCTAGCATTTCTCTTTCATTTGTAGCATAATTTTCTTCGGCCTTGGATAACGCACGGGAAAGAAATGCAATGGGTCTACCGTTCTGTTCTACTGTTCTTTTCTGTTCTTTGACAACGTGAGAGTTGTTGACATATAGTAGATTTTTCCCTACATCAACATGGCGTTTAATCTTTAGTGTGTCATTACCTAGAATCCTATGGAACGGATTCAAATTAGTGGTAATAAGAAGAAAGTTATAGGTTTGTTGGGTTCGTTGAAATAAATCCAAATGGATATGGCTGGTGATTAGAATGTGACCACTTACGGTGTTCGCGTAAAAACTTGTGTTCATTCGTTTTGACGTTTTTGGCTATTTCCTGATTGGACATAGTTTTTGTTGGAGCCGGTATCTATTAAGAAATTGTATGCAGCTCCGTCTTTGTCCCGACAACAAAGTACGGCAAAGAGGAATACTTTAACCTAATAACTAACGGTGTCCTCAATTTGCTGGCTGTTGAGGCTCCTGTGATTGTGATTTGCTTACCTCTTCATTCTGGGGGACTAACTCTGATTGTCCCCTTGTGAGGTAAAATATTCCTCCAGCTGTTGATATTCACGAACCTCAGAATATGGGGACTAATTCGAAAAGGTCTTCTTGGCCTTGGTAAGCAGACTGATAATCGGACGTAATCGGAGTAATGCTCTTCTTGAGGCGGTATGGTGATATATTGTTCACCTGACATACCGGTTTCGATATCGAAATATGCCTCTGTACTTTATTGGGAAAATTTCCAGTGGACTGGTTGACTCTTTTGAGAGCAAATTGTTGTGGTGAATTAACGTTTGGCTTGTTCATGTAGTCAACTTTTTTGTTAGAATAGAGCCGTCGACATCCATAGGAGTTGGTGCCCCGCTGAGGCTTCGGGGCAAATGGCCTCGGTGGTGCACCGAGTCCAACATCTCACACAATTGCAATGCATGCCTCAGATCTCTGGGTTGAGCTAAGCTCATTCTGTCTGAGAGATCTCCGTTAAGACCTCTGATGAAGGTATCTAGAGCCCTATCTCTGATCTGTTTTGCCATGGCTTCCATAGTCTCGGGAGTATAACCCAGTGTTTCGATTTGGTTGCCTGACTACCACCCTGCTGGAGGACTGCTGCTTTAAATCAGTTGTCATTAGTCATTTTGGAAAAAATATTCTGAACCAGGTTTCCTTCAAGGAAACAAGTGTTACATATCGCGAATATTATGACGTCAGGAAAGAAATAATACCGCGAAAATTGGATTTTTAGTTTATATTGACAAAGGTATAGCGGTATGTCCGCTAATCTTGGGTAAATGGTTTTTTGGTACTTAAATACTTAATTTGTGGTATTATGCAAATTTTTCAATATGAAATGATGATTATTCTCTTTTTCTCCAAAAATATTTTTAAATCTTAGTTTGTGGTATTATGCAAATTTTCATTAAATGACAGTTATTCTCTTTTTTCAAAATTTTTTTTTTTAAGATTTTGAATTATTTCTCTCCCTTTTTTGGGATTACTTATCACTAGTTTTCTTTTCAATTTTTGATTCTTTTTCAAATTTGACCCTGTCTGATTCTTAGTGTAGTTCAAGTGTTTTTATTTCGTTGACACTTTAAGGCATTTAACGCGTTTTCACGGTCACGACCACTGGTTTTTTTCACTAACACTCGATCAAGTTTTATTTGGCAGGGTCCCTGCTCGGGCGCCAATTAAACACTTCCTTCACTCACGGTATAAAAAAAAAATAAAGTTTTCATTTAAAGTTGGATGAAGGCTTGGATAATTGAACGTCGTCGCAGGCGGCAGCGTTGGCTGAGTCCATTAGTCCACTAAGACCATTCTTTGTTTACACAAGTGTTCAGGACCATTCTTTGTTTATTGCCGAAATTTGTGGAGTGGTTCTGGGTATCAGGCTTGTTGTTTATCCTAGGTATCGGACTGTTACTTGGGATAGGCGATCATGCGACAAATTGGCATGTGACGATTGAGTGGGGTGACTTGTTGTTTATCCTAGCGATCGGACTGTTATTTGAGACAAGCGATCATGCGACAAATGGGCATGTGACAACTGAGTGGGGTTGACCGTTGGGTATTGCATGTTTGATGATGAAATAGGGTCAGCCAATGAGCAAGCGGTTAATGGGCATGTGTTGACGGACTTGGGTTTATGTCTTCCTTGTTATGGTATAAGTACTTGACTTCTTGTTATGATAGAAGTGCTTAACTTATATAAACATATTCAGGTGCATAATTACATTTTAATGCGTATATGCTTAATTGTTTATATTTGCAACAGTTGTTATAAGTTGAGCTCATTGTATTGAATGATTATTTATATGAATATACTACACCCCCTCATAGAGAATAACGTAATATTATGGAGTTATTAATAATCATTAGATAATTGAGTAAAGGTAAAATAAAGGGTAAGGTAAATGTGTATATTAGGAAAACAAAATTTTTTTTTTTTTTTTTTTTTTTGGTTGGTGTCTGCTCAGACAAATTTTCTTTCTCCCTTTTTTCTGAAATCAAATGAATATATTTTCAATAATAGATGAATCCATAAAAAAATTTTTTATATATATATATATATATATGTATATATTTGTTTTTTAATTACTTTTTATTATAAATTTCTTTTTTTTTTTTTTTTAAATCTATCTTTATGTACTTTTTGTATCCTACCTTTATTGTTTCCTAATTTTTATATTGTTATTTTTTACCTATTTCTACAACATCGAAGGGTCCTAAATACACTGGCTTATGACCAGTTTCGTTTTTTTAGGAAAACCTTGTCTCCTATTTCTATTTTTAAAATCTGATACTTTTTCATCCTTTGTTTCTGTTGCTTAAGTTTTATTGTTTTCTAAAAGTATTCCAGCTCTTTTATACGCGTTTTCTAATCTAAACTTAACTTTCTTAGAATAGTCTTCTATATTGTAACGTAGACAGCCTGGGTGGCAACTCGTGTAGTAGGAAAACACAAACTGTCCCCCTTAAGAAGCAGTCCCATTCTCTACGGCTGGGCACACTAATAACGGCGCCACCGGGAGGGCTAGTTTTTTTTGAGCTAGCGCGGCCAACTTAACGAAGAGAAGAAAAGGAGAGAAAGAGAGAGGAGGGGCTTGAAAGTTTTCGCTGCCGCCAAGACAAGGAAAATAGAGATTGAATAAACGAAAGAAACTGCCTCTGTTTTCTTTGCGATTCTGCTGAGTTATCTTAGGCCTGACGATCGAACGCCCGACCGTAAACCAACCGCTCGGCCACGGGTGGCGTTATTTTGTTCCACAAAGGTAAAACACGTTACATTGTTTACGGTGAATAAAAAAGATCGACCGAATGTGCGAAGCCTTAGAACGGTCCTTTATAAACGCGCAGCCCACAGCGGTGCCAGGGCCCGTTTCGCCACCGGAACACACCACGTGGGGTGGGTTACCCCAACCAAAGGCAGGACGCGCTGCCATGGGCCGCTTCCACCACCTACGGAGCGGCGTGGGCGCGATCACCCCCGTCCCGCAATTTAATCCTGGTTTGTTGCGGTTGTTTGATAGAACTGGATCTTGGGGCGAATTTGAGCGACTGGTAGACAAGGTGGCGAATTACTATCAGTGGGCAGAGGATGAGAAATGTTTGGCAGTGGTGTTGAATCTGCGCGGTCGCGCCTCAACATTTTATGGCACCTTGCCTACACAACCTACACTTACCTACTCAGCATTGTGTGCCGCCATGCGTCAACGATTCATGCTAGATTGCCGGTCGAGCTATCAACTGTTGCGTCATCGGATACAAGGACCCAGGGAATCATTGCCCGATTTTTGCATTGGAATTGGAACGCTTGGCCCAATGCGCTTTTAGTGGAATGCCCGGACATATGTATGACCAGATTCTAGTGCAACAATTTATTGACGGTATGCGCGAAACTCCGCTACAGGGATTAGTAATTTCTAGTCGACCGATTCAGCTACAAGAGGCATTGGGCGTAGCGATGCGAGTGCAAGACCAGTTTGGACGCACACACGGTAAGCCGGTTCTGCACAGTCAGGTGGTCGAGAGTGGGGACATCCATACACCAAAACGTCGCCGACGAAGACGAGGTCGCAGCCAGCTCACGAAAGAGGCACCGCTAACAACAAGTCACCCTTCGGAAAACAGCGGCATGCCAATGTCGCGGGGCGAACATTGGCGATAGTAGACAACGCCCCCACCCAACAATACAGCTATCCTATCTCCAACACCAGTAAATGTACCGGCGACCCTCAGGCCCAATTCAGTGAAGAACGCATCAGTTGCCCACTAATGCCGAGCCCCCCAGGCATCACGAACGAGAGAGGCTAGATGAGGGTGAAAGCGCGGATCCGGCAGTGGAAAATATTCTGGCCCCTATCGACCGTCCAGATAGCCGAAATTCAGCCGCCAGTACCAGGAGCCATCCTACCACATTGGAGCCATCCACGGACCAGAGCAACAGGCATCCAACCACGCCGTTGCACGAGTCACTATGGACAGAGCCCGCGGTTGGAAGCGAGAACCCTGGCTTGAACGAAGAAACCGTATTGGCGCGATTGTTTCGTGAACCCTTGGCCGCCGTCCCATCAAATATATGCGCTAAATGGCCCCCTGAAATAAACAGGAAAGATGCTGCTATCTTAAACGGCCGACGTGGGACGGGGAATCCTATCCAAGCTACGTATTCACCTGTACCAAATGCTAAGGACAGCTTACATTGTATTGTTTTCTTTCAGCAGAGGCCATTGCCAATAGTGGTGGATACCGGCGCGGCAGTCTCGGTGTTGAATTGGCGAGATGTGAAGCAGCCAATACGAACCTCACCATGCCAGGTAACCATGTATGGTATGGCGTCGTCAACGCTCACCTCCACTGAAGAAACGATGGTGGAGTTGCGGTGCTGCGCAAGCCCCCTGATTCATCGATTTGTCCTGGTGAAGGATTCTACGCCTACACTGCTGGGTACTGATTTTTGGCTAGAACACAAGGTCGTGATCGACTTTGATAAGATGCACCTAAGGTTCCACTGGGGTACCATGCCCTTGCTCCGCGCCTCCGAAGCGCCACGAAATCCGATATACTTGATGACTCCCGTCTGTTTGGCGCCACGCTCCGACACGCATGTCAGAGTGCAATGTGCGACGACTAAGCCGGCGTTACCGAGCTTACTGAAGGAAGACTGTTACACAGAGCTGCCGGACGATATCGTCCTGAGCACCGGCGTCGTCCAACCAGTGGCCGGACAATTTTCTGCCAGGAAATCGAATCTAAGCGCACACGCTGCCACCCACACTAGTTTTGGGCGACTTAGAAACCGTAGAAGTGGTATTACCAGACAGATGGGAAGATGCGAGCTCAGATTCTGTCGATTGGGACCGATTCGGGGAAGTGGACCTACCGCCTATAAAACAACTAATGCTAAAGGAACTTTTGAATCGCTATCGGCCTTTTTTGCGCGAAACGATGACGAGACTGGTCAAACCAACTTAGCTTCTCACCACATCGATACCGGGCCGGCACGCCCTATTAAACAGATGGCCCGAAGAATACCTCTTGCGCGCAAAGCTGAGGTGCAGCAACTGGTTGCTGACATGGAGAACAGAGGCATAATTCATCTACTATTATTTAACTGCCGCCGTGTACAGACGTGTTTTTTAATGCACTCCGCGAAAATTGAGTGTAAAAAAGACCGCGTTTGCAAAAATTTGTGTAGGGCTCTCAGTCGCCCCAGAGACGCCTATTTACAATCATATTGCTATTAGATTGCTCTAATAGCAATAAATACTAAGTTGCAACAACAAAGTGCGTATTTTTTACAAAAGCCATGTCCACCAATTCGGGCCCAAGCTCTCTCGATCCCCAACAGCAACAGCTACAAGAACTAATTGTACAACAACAACGTGAGCGTCGATTCTCGGTCCAACGCAACAACGCGTACTTTTCTGTGGTGTCGCCGACCCCACTGAATGCTAACGTAAGCAATAACACCGAAAGTGCCAGCCACTCAGCAATCAAAAGCAACTTACCGTGGAGAGAGCAGTGTGCTTCTCCATCAATAACGATAACTTGGTCACCGATTGCACCGACCAGCACCGTCAGCTCGTTGACAGCAACTACTGCAGCGTCTGCCGAAGTATTGACCTGCCTCAAGCCGTCAACGACAAGTCGCCCTGAGTCAGCCACAATTGTAAACCCAACGACTTCTGTCCAAACTGGAATGGATAGATATATTAAAATAACTAAGCGGAAGCTAAGCCCGCAAAAGAAAAAAAGTGGCAACACGCCGAAAATAACCAAACCAAATGAACGAGTAGCAACCCTTAGCGGGAATCGTTTTAAAATTCTTGCCGATCAGCAAGATGATCAAGCCGGCGCTGTAGATAAAGTTAAATCGGCTAGACCACCCCCTTATACATCCGTGGAGCCAACTGCAGCGCCCTGATTTCGAAGCTAGTAGAAACAGTAGGGGCAAATAACTTTGTTGTAACCCCTCTCAATAGGGGTAACATTAAAGAAATTAAATGTCAAACCCAAACTGAGGACAATTTCCGCATCATCGAAAAGTACCTCCGTAATGCTAACATCAACTTCTATACCTACCAACTAAAAAGCAGTAAAGGGCTCCAGGTTGTGTTGAAGGGGATTGAGCCATCGGTCCCTACTCAAGAAATAGCAGACGCGTTGGTCGAAAAAGTGTTTGCGGTCAAATCTGTTGTCAACATCATCAACAGGAACAAAGTCGCACAGCCGGTCTTTAAAATCGAGCTCCAACCAGATGCAAAGCGGTCGAAGCCAAATGAAGTGCACCCAATCTACAACCTACAGTTCCTATTGCACAGAAGAATCACCGTAGAGGAGCCCCATAAGAGACACCAACCACCGCAGTGTAAAAACTGCCAGGAATACAACCACACCTCTAACAACTGCAATCTCAGGTCAGTGTGTGTTGGCTGTGGCGAACATCATAAAGATGGCATTTGCACCAAGGACAGAAACAATGTCGCACTAAGATTATGCAGTAACTGTGGAGGGAACCACACGGCCAACTACAGAGGATGTCCTGTCTTCAAGGATCTTAAATCTCACCTAAACGGGCGCAAACCCCCAGCTGGACCAAAAATCACCGTCAACGCCTCTAAAACTACACCGGAGGTATTCTTCGCCAAGGCTGTTAGATCATCTAACATGCCTGCTACATACAGTCCTAGTGTATCCTTCGCTAGTGTGCTCCGAACTGGACAGACGGAGCCCGCAAAAGAGATCCCGTCACTCCACCATCTACAGAATCCGCAACCTAACGTACCAGAGCTTGGCCAGCAAACTAAGTGGCTTAGAAGCCCTATTGATCTCACTCAATCAAAACATGACCACTTTTATGACGTTCATGCAAAACTGTATGCAAGAACTGATGCGGAATCAAAAAAGCTTTCTGCTCTCTGACGTGACGGTCGTGTTTTTTGCATAGCTCCTGAGTTTTTATTAATATTTATTGTTTTTTCTCAATTTTTAATTGTGCTTAGTTTGTTTACACTTCCGCTGGTGTTGTTCGCTTGACTCCCTTGTGTTTTATTTCCATAATTCGCCAAATTAATCAGTTAAAACAGTTTATTCTTTTTCGTGATTAGTGTTTGGTGCATTTACATATTTTTTTTTTTTTTTTTTTTTCTCTTTCGTCATTGCTTCTGCAGTTGCTTGTGCTTAGCTTCTCTCCCGCGTAATCACTTTTGTAAGGCCGCCTCTCAAAGCTCGGCTTATAACTGTTCTTGCACTCTCTGTTGTGCTGTGCACTCTAGCTGTCTCTTTGTTTTATTTGTAATTTTTGATTATTTATCAATAATTATCTTTGTGCTGTGAATTTAATTTTTCTATATATTCTTATATATATATAATTTTTTTGCCTTTCTTTCGGCTTTTCAATGGCTTGTTGTCTACCTAATTGCAAACATTCTGATCGTTTTGATGATCAGTATAGAGCAATATCTTGTTGGCTCTGCGATAATCTTATTCACTTAAAATGTGCTGGCCTCAATGGCCGCGACTACGACAAATTTTCTGGTTTGTCTGTGTCTAAGCCTGAGCTTGGCTTAATGCGCTGGACTTGCCCATCTTGTGCCAGCCAGCAGCTTGATTTTAGCCGTATGTATAGGGATCTTCGTTTAAGGTTTCTTTCTTTAAACAAACTGGCCAAACAGCTGTCAAACGAGTGTGACTCTAGCGTTCAATTATTGTCGCAATTCAAATTTGTTCCACCTTCTGAGAAATTGCACAAGAAATGTACCCTTGAGTTGCCTCGTAAGCAGTCGCCAGCTCTTTCTATTACTTCCTCTCCGATTTTACTTTCGCCTACACCATCTTCTTGTCCCTCTTTATGCTCTTCTTTTCAGATTGAAGTACCCATTACAAGCCCTGGTGTACCTCAATCTATCCCTCACGGGAACTCTGATCAATCACAGGATCATGCCGGCTCTCAATCACTTGCGGATCCCAATGCTCCTCCGCCTCCACTAACTGTAGTGCCTCATCGCAAACAATTATTTATTTCTAGGCTTGCTCCAGATACTTCTGAGTCGTCTGTGGCAGCTTACATTGGTAACATTTGCCCTGCTAAGGTTTTAATTCAAAAGTTTAAGTTTTCTAGGCCTCATGAAATCTCCTCTTTTAAAATTACAGTACCAAATGAGTACTTCTCAGCTATGGTTGACCCTAATTTTTGGCCAGAGGGCCTAGTTGTACACGAGTTTGCGCCCAATAAGCGCTCTCGTCCGTTGCCTGTCCACCTTCCTACTTTATATTCTGCTTCAAAAAACTAATAACGTCTAGTCTTTGCATTCATTATCAAAATGTAAGAGGACTTCTTACCAAGCTGTCGAACCTTTTCTGTGATAGCCAAACCTTTTCGGCTGACATATTAGCTTTCTCTGAAACTTGGCTTAACTCCTCTGTTTTAGATAATGAAATTCTTTCTAATAATTTTATTTCTTATAGGCTTGATCGTGTTGGTCGTCGTGGCGGTGGAGTACTCATTGCTGTAAACTCGAATATGTCTTCAAGTGTGGTGCCGATTGATCTCCCCTTAGGTGTTGAGTTTATTTGCGTCGAAGTTACATGTTCTAACTTAAGCCTATATATCTCTTGTTCATATATTCCTCCAGCTTCTGATATCATGATCTACGTGCACCATGCTGATGCTTTGCGAACTATTTTTGGTCGTCTTAAAGATCGTGATGTTCTTATAGTTTTAGGTGATTTTAACTTGCCTAATATTTCTTGGCTTGTTGATGATAATCTATCTTTCTTAATTCCTTCATCTCAACATGTTTTTCTTGATAGCCTACTTGAATGTCCACTATATCAGTTGAATTCTTTCCCTTAACTGTTCTAAAAGAATCCTTGATCTTGTTTTTTGTCTCTGATCCCACTGTTAGTGCTGTATCGCAAACACAGCCACTAGTGAAACCTGAAGATCCTTATCATCCTACCATTGAAGTTACTATTTCTTACAATTCCGTTACTAATTTATTTAAAAAACATCTCAAATTCTCGTCGTAGATGTTTTCGTAAAACAAATTTCAATCTTCTTAACAGCCTTATTTTCTCTTTTGATTGGTCGTTTCTATTTGAGTGCTGCGATATAGATTGTGCAGTGAAATTTTTCTATTCTGCTCTTAATTCTCTAATTGATAAATGCGTTCCTTATGTGAATGTCTCTACCGGCTCTCTAATCTTCATAACATTAAATCGAGATATTTTAAAAGATTTAAAAAAACTGGTTCGCGACTTGACTATGCAAATTATTGTATAGCCAAATCTCAATTTTGTCTTTTAAATACTCAATGCTACAACAATTATCTCGTTCGCTGTAAGGCTGAATTTTATAATAACCCCAAAAGATTTTACAACTTTGTCAATTCCAAAAGACGCTCTAATGTCCTACCTTCCACCTTCAGACTTAACGACCAGTCTGCTAATAATGATTTAGATATTGCAGATCTGTTTGCTAAATTTTTCGGTCGACATATTCTACTACTGTTTCGATCCTACACCCTATCCCCTTCCTTCGTTCCCGGGCCTGATGATATACCTAGTTGCATCCTTCAAATGTGTTCGATTTCCCTATCTAAGCCTTTTAGCTCGGTTATTCTTTATATCGAGTGAGACTTGTAGATTTCCTGATATTTGGAAGGAGTCATTTATTATCAGGAAATCGAATCTAAGCGCACACGCTGCCACCCACACTAGTTTTGGGCGACTTTGAGAAACCGCAGAAGTGGTATTACCAGACAGATGGGAAGATGCGAGCTCAGATTCTGTCGATTGGGACCGATTCGGGGAAGTGGACCTACCGCCTACAAAACAACTAATGCTAAAGGAACTTTTGAATCGCTATCGGCCCTTTTTTGCGCGAAACGATGACGAGACTGGTCAAACCAACTTAGCTTCACCACATCGATACCGGGCCGGCACGCCCTATTAAACAGATGGCCCGAAGAATACCTCTTGCGCGCAGTTGAGGTGCAGCAACTGGTTGCTGACATGGAGAACAGAGGCATAATTCATCTACTATAATTTAACTGCCGCCGTGTACAGACGTGTTTTTTAATGCACTCCGCGAAAATTGAGTGTAAAAAAGACCGCGTTTGCAAAAATTTGTGTAGGGCTCTCAGTCGCCCCAGAGACGCCTATTTACAATCATATTCCTATTAGATTGCTCTAATAGCAACAAATACTAAGTTGCAACAACAAAGTGCGTATTTTTTACAAAAGCCATGTCCACCAATTCGGGCCCAAGCTCTCTCGATCCCCAACAGCAACAGCTACAAGAACTAATTGTACAACAACAACGTGAGCGTCGATTCTCGGTCCAACGCAACAACGCGTACTTTTCTGTGGTGTCGCCGACCCTACTGAATGCTAACGTAAGCAATAACACCGAAAGTGCCAGCCACTCAGCAATCAAAAGCAACTTACCGTGGAGAGAGCAGTGTGCTTCTCCATCAATAACGATAACTGGGTCACCGATTGCACCGACCAGCACCGTCAGCTCGTTGACAGCAACTACTGCAGCGTCTGCCGAAGTATTGACCTGCCTCAAGCCGTCAACGACAAGTCGCCCTGAGTCAGCCACAATTGTAAACCCAACGACTTCTGTCCAAACTGGAATGGATAGATATATTAAAATAACTAAGCGGAAGCTAAGCCCGCAAAAGAAAAAAAGTGGCAACACGCCGAAAATAACCAAACCAAATGAACGAGTAGCAACCCTTAGCGGGGAATCGTTTTAAAATTCTTGCCGATCAGCAAGATGATCAAGCCGGCGATGTAGATAAAGTTAAATCGGCTAGACCACCCCCTTATACATCCGTGGAGCCAACTGCAGCGCCCTGATTCCGAAGCTAGTAGAAACAGTAGGGGCAAATAACTTTGTTGTAACCCCCTCTCAATAGGGGTAACATTAAAGAAATTAAATGTCAAACCCAAACTGAGGACAATTTCCGCATCATCGAAAAGTACCTCCGTAATGCTAACATCAACTTCTATACCTACCAACTAAAAAGCAGTAAAGGGCTCCAGGTTGTGTTGAAGGGGATTGAGCCATCGGTCCCTTCTCAAGAAATAGCAGACGCGTTGGTCGAAAAAGTGTTTGCGGTCAAATCTGTTGTCAACATCATCAACAGGAACAAAGTCGCACAGCCGGTCTTTAAAATCGAGCTCCAACCAGATGCAAAGCGGTCGAAGCCAAATGAAGTGCACCCAATCTACAACCTACAGCTCCTATTGCACAGAAGAATCACCGTAGAGGAGCCCCATAAGAGACACCAACCACCGCAGTGTAAAAACTGCCAGGAATACAACCACACCTCTAACAACTGCAATCTCAGGTCAGTGTGTGTTGGCTGTGGCGAACATCATAAAGATGGCATTTGCACCAAGGACAGAAACAATGTCGCACTAAGATTATGCAGTAACTGTGGAGGGAACCACACGGCCAACTACAGAGGATGTCCTGTCTTCAAGGATCTTAAATCTCACCTAAACGGGCGCAAACCCCCAGCTGGACCAAAAATCACCGTCAACGCCTCTAAAACTACACCGGAGGTATTCTTCGCCAAGGCTGTTAGATCATCTAACATGCCTGCTACATACAGTCCTAGTGTATCCTTCGCTAGTGTGCTCCGAACTGGACAGACGGAGCCCGCAAAAGAGATCCCGTCACTCCACCATCTACAGAATCCGCAACCTAACGTACCAGAGCTTGGCCAGCAAACTAAGTGGCTTAGAAGCCCTATTGATCTCACTCAATCAAAACATGACCACTTTTATGACGTTCATGCAAAACTGTATGCAAGAACTGATGCGGAATCAAAAAGCTTTCTGCTCTCTGACGTGACGGTCGTGTTTTTGCATAGCTCCTGAGTTTTTATTAATATTTATTGTTTTTTCTCAATTTTTAATTGTGCTTAGTTTGTTTACACTTCCGCTGGTGTTGTTCGCTTGACTCCCTTGTGTTTTATTTCCATAATTCGCCAAATTAATCAGTTAAAACAGTTTATTCTTTTTCGTGATTAGTGTTTGGTGCATTTACATATTTTTTTTTTATTTTTTTCTCTTTCGTCATTGCTTCTGCAGTTGCTTGTGCTTAGCTTCTCTCCCGCGTAATCACTTTTGTAAGGCCGCCTCTCAAAGCTCGGCTTATAACTGTTCTTGCACTCTCTGTTGTGCTGTGCACTCTAGCTGTCTCTTTGTTTTATTTGTAATTTTTGATTATTTATCAATAATTATCTTTGTGCTGTGAATTTAATTTTTCTATATATTCTTATATATATATAATTTTTTTTGCCTTTCTTTCGGCTTTTCAATGGCTTGTTGTCTACCTAATTGCAAACATTCTGATCGTTTTGATGATCAGTATAGAGCAATATCTTGTTGGCTCTGCGATAATCTTATTCACTTAAAATGTGCTGGCCTCAATGGCCGCGACTACGACAAATTTTCTGGTTTGTCTGTGTCTAAGCCTGAGCTTGGCTTAATGCGCTGGACTTGCCCATCTTGTGCCAGCCAGCAGCTTGATTTTAGCCGTATGTATAGGGATCTTCGTTTAAGGTTTCTTTCTTTAAACAAACTGGCCAAACAGCTGTCAAACGAGTGTGACTCTAGCGTTCAATTATTGTCGCAATTCAAATTTGTTCCACCTTCTGAGAAATTGCACAAGAAATGTACCCTTGAGTTGCCTCGTAAGCAGTCGCCAGCTCTTTCTATTACTTCCTCTCCGATTTTACTTTCGCCTACACCATCTTCTTGTCCCTCTTTATGCTCTTCTTTTCAGATTGAAGTACCCATTACAAGCCCTGGTGTACCTCAATCTATCCCTCACGGGAACTCTGATCAATCACAGGATCATGCCGGCTCTCAATCACTTGCGGATCCCAATGCTCCTCCGCCTCCACTAACTGTAGTGCCTCATCGCAAACAATTATTTATTTCTAGGCTTGCTCCAGATACTTCTGAGTCGTCTGTGGCAGCTTACATTGGTAACATTTGCCCTGCTAAGGTTTTAATTCAAAAGTTTAAGTTTTCTAGGCCTCGCGAAATCTCCTCTTTTAAAATTACAGTACCAAATGAGTACTTCTCAGCTATGGTTGACCCTAATTTTTGGCCAGAGGGCCTAGTTGTACACGAGTTTGCGCCCAATAAGCGCTCTCGTCCGTTGCCTGTCCACCTTCCTACTTTATATTCTGCTTCAAAAAACTAATAACGTCTAGTCTTTGCATTCATTATCAAAATGTAAGAGGACTTCTTACCAAGCTGTCGAACCTTTTCTGTGATAGCCAAACCTTTTCGGCTGACATATTAGCTTTCTCTGAAACTTGGCTTAACTCCTCTGTTTTAGATAATGAAATTCTTTCTAATAATTTTATTTCTTATAGGCTTGATCGTGTTGGTCGTCGTGGCGGTGGAGTACTCATTGCTGTAAACTCGAATATGTCTTCAAGTGTGGTGCCGATTGATCTCCCCTTAGGTGTTGAGTTTATTTGCGTCGAAGTTACATGTTCTAACTTAAGCCTATATATCTCTTGTTCATATATTCCTCCAGCTTCTGATATCATGATCTACGTGCACCATGCTGATGCTTTGCGAACTATTTTTGGTCGTCTTAAAGATCGTGATGTTCTTATAGTTTTAGGTGATTTTAACTTGCCTAATATTTCTTGGCTTGTTGATGATAATCTATCTTTCTTAATTCCTTCATCTCAACATGTTTTTCTTGATAGCCTACTTGAATGTCCACTATATCAGTTGAATTCTTTCCTTAACTGTTCTAAAAGAATCCTTGATCTTGTTTTTGTCTCTGATCCCACTGTTAGTGCTGTATCGCAAACACAGCCACTAGTGAAACCTGAAGATCCTTATCATCCTACCATTGAAGTTACTATTTCTTACAATTCCGTTACTAATTTATTTAAAAACATCTCAAATTCTCGTCGTAGATGTTTTCGTAAAACAAATTTTCAATCTTCTTAACAGCCTTATTTTCTCTTTTGATTGGTCGTTTCTATTTGAGTGCTGCGATATAGATTGTGCAGTGAAATTTTTCTATTCTGCTCTTAATTCTCTAATTGATAAATGCGTTCCTTATGTGAATGTCTCTACCGTCTCCAGCTCGCCAGTCTGGTTCACACGTAGGCTCTCTAATCTTCGTAACATTAAATCGAGATATTTTAAAAGATTTAAAAAACTACTGGTTCGCGACTTGACTATGCAAATTATTGTATAGCCAAATCTCAATTTTGTCTTTTAAATACTCAATGCTACAACAATTATCTCGTTCGCTGTAAGGCTGAATTTTATAATAACCCCAAAGATTTTACAACTTTTGTCAATTCCAAAAGACGCTCTAATGTCCTACCTTCCACCTTCAGACTTAACGACCAGTCTGCTAATAATGATTTAGATATTGCAGATCTGTTTTGCTAAATTTTTCGGTCGACATATTCTACTACTGTTTCTGGATCCCACACCCTTGAGTCCCCCTTCCTCTTCTCGTTCCCGCTGCCTGATGATATACCTAGTTGCATCCACAAAATGTGTTCGATTTCCCTATCTAAGCCTTTAGCTCGGTTATTCTTTATATCGAGTGAGACTTGTAGATTTCCTGATATTTCGAAGGAGTCATTTATTATCAGGAAATCGAATCTAAGGGCACACGCTGCCACCCACACTAGTTTTAAGTGACTTAGAAACCGTAGAAGTGGTATTACCAGACAGATGGGAAGATGCGAGCTCAGATTCTGTCGATTGGGACCGAT